>NW_026063245.1:0-22500 GCF_024362695.1 Pectinophora gossypiella
GTACATTGCTGTATATCACTAGACGTCATTGTTATGTAAGTATTCTTATGTAAATTGATTGCTATGAAATCTGATACCGGCTCGACGGTGATTGTTCCATTCTCGACCTTCTGTGGTATTGATATAAGGTTGTACAGCTCATAATTTTCTCTGTTTATCAATGGTATTCTTATTTCAAAAAGAAGATATTGTTCCGTGATTCTCGCTTTCACTTTCAATAAATGATAAATTTGCTTGACTCCTATCTGTATGTTCTCGATTGGTAGGGACAAATCACGTGCTAATTGCCCTGATATGATATTTAATTGATCTCGTAATTGCTTAGGTGAAAGCAGGTGAATGTTGAACATTCCATGATGGATATCTGTTATCGTATCGATAAGTGTATCTTGAATAGATTTTAATTTTGTCAGCATATTTGTTGCTATGATGGTAGACAGTGCTAGTTCGGTCATAATTTCTTGTTCTTGTAAACTCTTGCTCAAATCATTTGTTGCTTTTGCTAATGTGTTCAGATGCTGATTAATGATTTTATGCTGTCTGTCTATTGCTTCTTCAGTTCTTTTCAATAAATTATACTCTGCTTCTACGACTGATGTCTGATTCTTCCACAAAACTGCTAAATGATTTTGATTTTCTCTAATGAGATCTATATCCTTCTCGTATTGGTCAGCAAATCTTTGATCCAACACTCCGAATAGGCTGTTAGCGACATATCCTACGCCGTCAATAAGACCTCGTCGTGTTCGCGGGCGATCTTCGAGATGCTGGCTCAATAACATGTTGTTATAGTACTCCAACTCATCGTGAGAGTGACGCAGTTGAAGGAGGATGATGTTACATAGCGTTTGTTTTTGCTGTTTTTCACAGATGCTGTTTATTTGCTTTAAATATTTGTCAAACGTCGTTGATCCCTCCCAATAGGGATTCATATCGTAATATACGATGAGTTTCCATTCATCGCGTATAAATTGCATATTTGACATTCGATCGAAATAAATTGGTTTATTTATTTCTGTCATGGTATACGATGGTTTCGTTGCATAAACAGATGTTATAATCACGATAAATGTAATAATTGTTGATATTGCGGTTGATATAAAATTTGCTTTCTTCCTGATGCTCCTTTTTGATTGCATTTCTTTTCTTTGTTGCTTCTCTTCTTTTGTTTGTTTGTTTTTATTAAGTTTTTTGTTGTTTTGCGAAGCCTGCCCTTCTGCTAACTCTGGGTTCGTTGTCAATACTGCTAACTTAATCACTGGTCGTTTGATGTAACCGCTCTTTGTTTTTAGAGTAACTACCCGTACAAACCCATCGACTCCGGGGTGTAGCTCGGTAACTCGTCCTAGTGCCCATCTTCCGGCAGGTAGGTTCGGCTCGTGAATGATAACGACGTCATTAATCCTGATGTTTTCTTGTGGTCTCTGCCACTTGTTTCTTGCTGAGAGTTTTGCTAGATACTCAGACTGCCACCTCTTCCATATATCTTGATTAATCTTTTGGAGCCTGTGCCATCTTGTTCTTTCGTCTTCTTCTGTGTCCAGGATAGTTAATATTGGACCGCTGTTAAGGAAATGCGACGGTGTTAGATAATCAATATCATCGGGATCTTCACTGATCGCACAAAGTGGGCGGCTGTTTAGACAGGCTTCGAGTTGGGTGAGTAAAGTGCTATATTCTTCGAAAGTGAGTTTTTGCTCTCCCACCACACGTCGAAGATGATGTTTGAGGCTTTTAACACTTGCTTCCCATAGGCCACCTGCACTCGGAAAGGCTGGGCAGTTGAAATGCCAGTTTATTCCCAACATATTGATTTCATCGTGAAACTCCTCGTTGAATATTTGCTGCAAATGTTCTAATTCCTGCTGTAACGCTCTGTTGGCGCCAACGAAGTTCGTGCCGTTATCGCTGTAGATATGATGAGGCTTTCCACGGCGTGATGACATTCGTTTTAAGGCGGACAAAAATGCTGCTGTGCTCATGTCAGATACTAATTCGAAATGCACAGCTTTAGTGGCCATACATACGAATACTGCTATGTATCCTTTGCTTGTTTTGCTTCCACGCCCTTTGTTCATTTTTACATCGACGTACCCGGTGAAGTCTACGCCTGTATGATAAAAAGGTCTAGTCGGATTGACCCTCGATTCAGGTAAGTCACCCATAATTTGCTGTTGTTTGTTTGCTTTATGTTTTTTGCACGTTGTACATGTATGTAATCGAGATTTCACGACTCTACACCCACCTAATATCCAGTATAGTTGTCTGATATACGAGAGTGTAATCCGAGCTCCCGCGTGAAACGATCGCCGGTGCGCGTCATCGATGATAAGATCGGTTAGGCGGCTGCTGCGTGGAATGATAATCGGGTGTTTCATATTTTCACTTATGTTTGCATGTTTAAGTCTGCCTCCAACCCTCAAAAGTCCTTCCTTATCAAGGAAAGGGTTGAGGCATAAAATCTTGCTTTTATTGTGGATTTGCTTCGCTGATAATAGATTGTCAATTTCCTCCATAAACTTTGTATGCTGTACATATTTGATTAACATATGTCTTGCTGTTGCTAACTCAGTCGCAATTAAGTAACTTGAATGCTCACGGTGACGTTGTGTGAAACGTAACACCCATGCTAGTACGCGTACGGCACGCGTCATACTGCTATGCTTGCTCAGTATGAGTTGTATGACATCATCTTCGTGAGTTTCTCGTACTGTGACGTAACTTTGTTTTGATTTGCGCACCTCTTGACTCGTGACGTACAATTGTTTATCTGCTCCATTTTGCTCGTCAAACTTAGGCAGGAAACTAGGCCCAGTCCACCACAATGGATGAGACCTTAATTGTTCTGCTGTTATACCCCGACTAGCACAATCAGCTGGGTTGTCAGCTGATTTTACGTAGTCCCAGCTATCTGCTGCCATGACCTCTTTTATTTGCTTCACTCTGTTCGCTACGAATGGTGTCCATCGGTTCGTGTCTCCTTGTATCCAGCCGAGAACTGCTGTCGAATCACTCCATCCGAATACTTTGATTTGATGTCCTGCTAACGCTTGTTGTATCTTTTTGATTAATAGTGATAGTAAATGTGCTCCACTTAGCTCTAGCCGAGGCAAAGTAAGCTTTTTGTTTTCGGGGACAAGTCTTGTTTTCGCAGCGACGAGTGTTATTTTGCTGCCGATTTTACAATACACCACACATGCGTATGCTTTTTTCGAAGCGTCGCAAAAGCCATGTAACTGTATGATATCATGTTCACTGCTGCTATACCATCGTTGTATTCTGATATTATTGATATTTTGTAGATCTGCTCGTATTTTTTCCCATTCGGCTCTGACGTCATTAGGAAGCTGGTCATCCCAATTTATATCTGCTAGCCAAACTTTCTTAAACAAAAGTTTTAATTTTGCTGTAATCGGAGAAAGCCACCCGAGGGGATCAAATATTTTTGAGATATCTGATAATAACGATCGCTTTGTTTGCTTTTCAACAGGTGTAGTTGTGTCTACCTTTAATTGGAATGAGAATTGATCTTCCTTTGGATGCCATTTAAGTCCGAGCGTTTTGGTTGATTCTGCTTGTTTGAAATCGAATGCTGATTGATCTGCAACTGCTGTGTTGACGTTCTCAAGTAATTGTGTGCTGTTGGATGACCATTTACGTAAATTGAAACCACCAGACTTTAATAAGTGAACCAAATCTGCTTGTAACTGTTTCGCAGATGCTAATGTAAAGCTCCCACTCACCAGGTCATCCATGTAAAACTCTTCTTGAAGGGCTGTAGCGGCTCTGCTTTTTGAATACTTATAACCCTCGTCCATAGCCAACTGTTTTAAAGTCATCATGGCTAAGAATGGTGCTGCTTTCATGCCATATGTGACTGTCGTGAGCTGGTATTCACGAAGTAGTTGATTCGGAGCACTCCTCCATAGTATTCTTTGATAATGTTGATGCTCTGTGCTGCAAAGTATCTGCCGATACATTTTTTCAATATCGGCCGTATAAGCGTACTCATATTGCCTCCATTGTAAGATCAAAAGCATGAGGTCTTGCTGTAAATTCGGGCCTCTTTTCATGAGATCATTTAAAGTGTGCCCGGACGATGTTTTCGCCGATGCATTAAAAACTACGCGCAAAGCTGTAGTAGTAGAATCGGCGCGTTGCACGCTATGGTGAGGTAGGTAATAACTCGGTGTCGCATTGCTAGTACATTCAACCATATGATTTAATGACTGATATTCTTGTATAAATTGTTTATATGCTTGCGCTAATTCCTGCTGTTTGTTAAATTTTCTTTCTAATTGTCGAAATTGTGCTAAGGCCATTGGTTTTGATGTGCCCAATTTTGCTTCGAAATCTTGTGCAAATGGTATTTCGACAATGTAACGGCCTTCTTCATTGCGTTTAGTTGTATTTTTGTAGTGCTGTAGACATTCTAAATCCTCTTGTGACATATTAGAATTTTCCACAATGTCTTCAGTTGTCCAGAACTTTCGTAATTCGTCAATGTTATTAATCACAACATTGCACTGCAATGTTTGCACGTTTCCGCATAAAATCCAGCCTAAACGTGTTTGCTGCGCGACTGGTTGCGATTTTTCGTGTCTGATGATACCTTCTTGGATGATATTTGAATACACTTCCGCTCCAAGCAAAATGTCAACTGGGCGGCTTATTTGAAAGTCTGGATCAGCCAAGGCAATATTATCTAAAAATGTCCATGATAACGGCTTCTTAAATGATGTGTTTGGTAAATTGTTAATTAAATTGCGCATGATATACACATCGGTATTAAATGTGTAATCCCCTTGCATTGCTTGACACGCGACATGCATAACGCCTTTGCAATTATTTCCTTGTGCTCCGACACCGAATACGACACCTTTGCATCGCTCACGCGGTAATTGCAACATTTGGGCTGCTTTTTCTGTGATAAGGGATACTTGCGATCCCTGGTCAATAAGTGCTCGTAAAGTTATCAAAGAACCATCGTATGATTTTGTTTTAATGAGTGCTGTTGCTAACAGAGTTTCTGATAGATCTTCTTGAGACACATGACTGTTGTTTCCTTTCCTGTTTTCGGAGCCGACGTTCGGAACCATGTGTTTGCTCGTTGATGCATATGCGTCGTGTAGCAACGTATTATGATCGCCGTTGCACACGCGGCACCTTTTTTCCGAATAACATTCTTTGTTATGTTCGTATAAACAATTTTTACATAAATTGTATTTCGTAACTGCTTTCCGTTTTGCTTCAGGATGTAATTCGAGAAATGCTTTACACCAATATAATTTGTGATCTTCGTCACAATGTGGACATTTATATGATGTTTGATTTGATTTTGTAAATGAATTAGAATAAGTTTTATAATTCATATTTTGTTTCGTGTTGAATGTTTTGTACGTTTGATGTTTTTTGTTTGTTTGTTGTTCTTGATGATTTGTCTTTGCTAATTCTGGTTTACGACGAGATGATTCCCATGATACGAATTTGCTCTCTAAAAAGTCTAGAAATTGCGCAATGCTCGGTAACTCACGTGGCTCCTCTAACGAGTCTAAGTAGTCATTGTGAGTTTCTGCATCCAATTTCTGCGACAACAGGTACACTAGTATCGGGTCCCACGACGAAATATCTACACTTAGATTTTTGATGGCGTTTAGACATTCTTTTGTAGTGTCGTGGAGCTTCTTCACTGATGCAGATGATAAATGCTGAGTGATGGGCACGCTGAGTAATGTACTGAGATGGGATGAAAAAATCAACTTTTTGTTATTAAACCTGTGATTGAGTATATCCCAGGCAGTAGCATAGTTGTCGGTGCTGATTGCTAAGTGCTGAATGAGTTTCTCAGCTTCTCCTTTCACTTTACTCTTGAGAAACTGCATCTTCTGCGCATTCGAAAGAGATGTGTTTGAATGTATTGTCTCAACAAACAAGTCTTTAAATGACGTCCAATGCTGGTAGCTGCCGCTGAAAATCGGAATTTCAATCCTAGGCGTCGTGGTTTCTCTGTGTGATGCTGACCACATCTTTGTGTTAATTTTTGCTTTCATGCCACTGTACATCAGTTCACATGTGTTGTAAGATGTTTCATATTGCTCATCCTTTTCATCGAGGTAGCTATCAAGCTCCCAATGAAGTGAATCTACTGCTAGCCATCGAGCTTCTAACGCTTTTAAAGAATCTTCATATTGCCACTTCTCTTTGATAGCTTCGATATCTATAGTTGACGCAGTTCTTTCAAATGCTTTAAAATTGCTCCTTTGCTTACGCATCATCTCGTCAGTTTTGCTATTTATACCGACATTTGCTGTTTTCGGTAAATTAAGGGTTAAAATGGAAGTCCCCTGTTTTGTTTTGGTCTGGTCGTTGTCGCTTGATAAGTTCGACGAAGTGCCAGCTTTGGGGGTCGATTCAAACACGAGAACGGGTGGTCTTAATGCTGGTGTCGACGGTTGCCTTTCTTTAGTTAAGTAATCCATAAAATGTTCCCTAGTAGCTGTATAAAACTGTTTGGTTTCCTCGAAAGACTTATCTGTAAAATAGCGATGTCCACGGTCTCCGTGCTCGCTCAACTGCTCGTGGTTGGTTTGATATTCTCTCCAATAGTTGTCCAAATCTGCAACTCTCTTCTGGATTCTTTCAGGTGTTTTCCTTTCTGCTGAATCCTTTTTAAAGTTGACTAATTGTTGGTTCATTGCTTGCATAAGCTGATATTGTTTTTGTATAAACTCCTCCATGATGTAAGGATTTGAAATACTCTTGCTAATGTTCTGTTGCTGTTATGGTGCTGCTTGTTTTTGCTAAATTGCTTGTTTAATGCTATGCTTGCTAATGTTGAATGTTTTTGCTTCTAGTACTTGCTTGTTTGATATTGCTGTTTGTCTGGTGTTCTTTGTCCTCTGTACCACATATGCGCCTTCTCAATCGAGTTGGTGAGACCCGCTTGTGGGAGGCCAACTCAACCGATTCGCTGCCGCACAAAGACACACTTAAACACCATCCGGCTCGAAGGACCAAAAAGATGTATGGGCCGCTAGCCACATACACACTTTACTGCTTGTTGATTGTAGAGATGAATGATAACTCACTGATACTAAAATAGTTCCTTTTATTCGTAAGTACACAGTAATATAATTGATACGTAATTAATGCTATATGATAGAGTGATATGAGTACACGCGGAATGCTTGCTAAACGCGGACTGACGTGTAATGACCTAATTATTACAAAACGTGACAAAAGTGCTGAAAGTGCAATGTGCGGCTGTAGACCGTACAGGAGACGTGCTAGCGACTTCGTTCAAAATCGGGCAGGAGCATCGCAGGACATCAAAAAATACAAGGCCAGTTTCAGATTTTTTACAGACTTTTCAGTGGAGTTATTTACATTTAAGTGCTGAAAATTGTGACGGCTGTATCTCCTAAACCAGAATTAATTTACACACTTTTTTGGTGAATACTGTTGCGCGCTAATTTTCTTAGCACAAACATATTTTTTTCAAAATTTTCAGACGTATGGTTTCGGAATTATAGCCTCAGGAGTGGAAATTCCTGAAAAATCTGGTTTTTCAGGTATAACTTTTTTGTATTTCATTTCATGAGCTTGTGTGTAATATATGACCTTCCTTTAGATTTTCCACGTTTTTAGACCCCAAGTTTGTATTTTTCAGACGTTCCTTTCAGGAGATATTGAATTTTTCATGTTTTTTCTAAATTAATTAAAAAATACCAATAAATCAATAGTTTTTCACCACCAATAGGTCTAGGTACCCTATTCGGTACCCCAGAACCCAAATTTCAGCTTTGTAACTCAAATAAACAAAAAGTAGCGCGAAATCCGCCATCTTGGAAAACTTCCAGGAATACTTAACTGTCCATATCTCGGGAACGCAGCGTCTGAGAAATACAAGGTTTGGAACACAAGGGGGCCCTTTGTGATACTTTTCGGCTGGGGGGAGTTTCAGTCGTTTTCAGCGACTGAAATTTTTCTTCACTGAAAGCACTTTCAGGGGCTAGTTTTGGTGGTGCCGAACCCAGCATCCAAAACCCCGTATTTTTGGGAGCGATAGTCGCGGAGTTATTCCTGCTCAAAGTTGGACTTTGACAGCTGGGACAGCTGTCAAACCAACTTTGCGGCTTCATAGCTCCGGTAGTACGGGTCCTAGGAGGCTGGGGTTTTCTTCCTACGGCTTCCCCACGGCGTCTTAAGGTGCTCACCTAGTTTCAGGATATTCGGAGACCTGAAAATTTTTGTGCCTGAAAGTGCTTTCAGGGGATAGCTCTGGTCAAGCCGAGTTGGGAAAGCCCAAACTCTGTATACCTGCGACCAATAGCCGCAAAGTTACGGGGCTCCAAATTCGCACTTTGACAGCTGTCAAAAAAGTTTGGGCCTTCATAACTCGGCAACGGAGAGGCCAATCGAGACGGGGTTTTCTTCACAGCTAATCCCCCGACCCAGCCTATCGCTGTATAAGGGTTCTAACCCTAAATACCAAGGTCAAAATTTTTTGACGTTTTGACCCACTGGAGAGGTGGGGAGGGCTGTGCAGATCACCACGTTGAAAGCCGCAGCTTTGTGCGATCAGGATTGCCGGAGATACAGCCACTTAAGTATCCGCGGCACTTACTTAAATGCCATTTAAGGAAACTTAACTGGACGTAGCTCCGGAACTACGGCTCGTACTGGGACGCGGTTTTCACCTACAATATAGGCGGGGACAGACCTTTCGGTGTGGCATAGCTGCGAGACTCTACATTGAGTCTGGGTAGAGTTCGGCTCTACTTTTTAAACGGATCCTAACACAACCCAATTTTTTGCTGGCATTGTGTTGTAATAGCCTCAAGTAACTGGTTAGCAAGTGTTCTCGCAGCTAAACTCTACATAGAGAGGAATTATAGAGCCCTTTTCTTTTAGCTCCTTCTAGCAGTATTTTAACCTGTACGTTGTTCTTTTGAACATAAATGCAATATTTTGTGACCGTTGACCGTTTTGGCTGTTGACTCCGCTCTGCTGGTTGATGACCTGGAACATAAAAAACCGAATTAGTTAGGACTAATACACACCAATACACTCACATACACCCCAAGCATACTTACACACACGTACGTACGACCACACACACACACACACACACACACACACACACACACACACACACACATATACTCTATACCATACTCACCACTACTTACCTCACCCTCCTGGAACGCGCGTTGACGCCGACAGCACCTTATACACTTGATAAGTACTCACCTTAATAAAGACCAGTGCACTTACCTGCATACATATCGGGACATCCACGCAGACCTACGAGTACCTGGAAAAGAAAAGATATTAGAATAGGGCATAAACGGGACGCTAAAATAGCTAGAGTCTGCTATATTGTAAGTTGACTAGTGTTATATTTAATTGTTATACACTTTATACACTTCTTTACACTTTTATAATTATATTTTACTTTTACTCTTTTACGTTTTTCTCTTAATTAATTACCTCTCGTAATACATACCGTGTCTATTGACATTAACGATGAGTTCAAAGAACACTAAAATCGACGCAGCTGCTGGAACAGCGAAAACAACAACAAAATTTTCAGTGCAATCCGCCGGGGTACTGGCGCCACCACGTAGAAGAGTCCCCTCAACTGGAGGCGTCTCGCTCGTGAAGTCGCCAAGGCCCATTGCAGACCCCCCATCGGGCTCCGGAACACCTGCCGCTATTGGAGGTAATCTCCAGATGAAAGCCAATGGCTTATACTTGGAGGCGAAGAGCCTGATGGAGCAATCAGGCAATATAAAGACCACGATAAAGGAAGGAGTTATCAAAAAAATGACGGAAATCAACAACATCGTACTCAGTCTAGCGGAGTCAAGAGATTCGCTCCAGAGTAGCCTTGAGAGATCACGTCTGAGTCATGCGGAGGCACTGCTCAAACTTGAAAGGGAGCACTCAGAAACACCTGTAGGCCCCTTACACACGGCAACAGCGACCACCAACCTGGCTGAACACTCCAGACTCATGGAAGAACTCATGAGGAGACTGGAGCAACACGAGAGAGCAGTCCAGGAGTGCGGAGAGCGTACAGAGAGTCTCAAGAAAAGGCTTGGGGAAGCGAACACGACACTGAGGGTCTCAACCCAAATGGTAGCGAAGGAATCCAACTTGGACGAGGACAAGACTTCGCTCATGAAATCCCTAAACGAACAGAGGGAACTCCTGGTGGAGTCAAACTCTCAAATAACGACTCTGCATACGAAGATTGACAAATTGACGGTCACAGCTTCTGCAACGAGCGAGATTGCACCAAAGAAAATCGATGCTAGAGCCACATACGCTAGTATAGCAGCCAAACCGATAACACCGGTATTTTCAGTCATAGTGTCCTCCGAAACGGAACAGGACACTAGCAACGACGTTATCACCAAAATAAGATCTGCGGTGGACGCAAAAGCAAGCGGCCTTAAAGTTGATAGGATTAGGAAGGCAAGAGACCAAAAAGTCATAGTAAGCTGCGGCAATAGAGACGAGGTGAACAAAGTCTCCGACAAAATCAGAGCCACAGCTTCGAGGCTACGGGTAGAGCCAATGCTAAATAAGGACCCACTGGTAATCCTGAAGGACGTCCTCACTGTGAATACAGATGAGGACATTAAGACAGCACTAAAAAACCAGAATAAACACCTGTTCGAAGAGTTGCCAGTGGATCATTATAGAGCGGAGGTGAAATACCGACGCAGAGCCCGGAATCAATATGTCAACCATGTGGTCCTACAAGTGTCACCCCAAGTGTGGCAGAAACTGGTGCAAGCGGGGAGAGCCCATATAGATCTGCAGAGGGTCGTGGTAACGGATCAGTCGCCACTGGTACAATGTTCCCGTTGTTTGGGCTACGGGCATGGACGCAAGTACTGCAAAGAAACGCAGGACCTATGCAGTCACTGTGCCGAGCCACACTTAAAAGTAGACTGTCCAAGTTGGACGGTTGGGGACCCCCCCACTTGTAAAAACTGTGTCCACTCAAAAGCCGACAGAACGGATCACAACGCTTTTGACGTCAACTGCCCCATCCGGAAGAAATGGGACGAGATAGCGAGGTCCAGTGTAGCATATTGCTAACGTTGATAAAGGCCAGAACGGGGACACCGATGAACCAAACAACTATCATGCATTTCAAGCAAATCTCCAGCGAAAACGCCTCGCCACAAAAGAGCTAATAATCGAAGCAAGTAAGAGAAGGACGAGTTTCGCTCTAGTTCAAGAACCCTACACGGGCGCAAGCGGTGTATTAAAGCAGGAAGTGGGGACAAGAGTAATCCAGTGCACTATAAATAGAAACGGACCAGTGAAAGCTGCAATCATTGTATTTAACGGTAAGGTGAGGGTAATTGAAGACGCAACACTGAACACTGAGAACATGGTTGCAGCCAAACTAAAGACGGAAAAGTGGGAGATTGCAATTGTCTCCGTTTACTTCGAAGACAGCAAACCTCTTGAACCCTACCTACAAAAGCTCAAGGAAGTCATTGAAAAGCTCAACACTAAAAACGTCCTTGTGGGGGGAGATTTCAATGCATGGAGCACGTGGTGGGGAAGTGTGAGAGAAGACAGTCGAGGAGAGGAGCTCAGGGGTACTCTTGACGATCTGAAACTGCACATATTGAATGCGGGAAACACTCCAACTTTCGACACCCTCAGAGGAGGGAAAATATTCCAGAGCTGCGTGGACATCACGGTATGTAGCGAAGACCTAATTGGGAAAACAAACAATTGGAAAGTTAACAAGGAAATAACAAGCTCGGATCATAACACCATAACATTCACATTAAAACTGGAAAAACACACACAAAATAATGAGAGTAAATCAACACGAATATACAACACTAGAAAAGCTAACTGGGAAAAATTCGGTAAACATATTGTAGAGTCTCTAAACACAAAAAACTTAACAGAACAAAAGATAAATGAAATAGATACAATAGATGAATTAAAGAAAACAATAGATACATATATAAAAATAATAAAAGAATCATGCGATAGCAATATACCAAGAATAAAACAGAAAAACAAAGTTAACTTACCGTGGTGGACCGTAGAGCTGGAGAACCTGAAGAGGGACACCCTTAGGAAGAAGAGGCGAATATCCTGGACCGCCCCCCGCCGCAGAAGACACGCAGTTGAAGAGTACCTGAAAATAAAAGAAAAGTATGAAATAGAGGCTGCTAGAGCGCAGACGGACGGCTGGAAGAATTTCTGCACCAAGCAGAACCGAGAGAGCCTTTGGGATAGCATATATAGAGTTATAGGGAAAACATCGCAGAGACATGAGGACCAACTACTCGTGAGGGAGGGAGTGACCCAAAGCCCTGAAGAGTCGGTAAAACTGTTAGCGTCCACATTCTTTCCCGAAGATACGCCTGAGGGGGACAGTGATGAACAGGCCCAAATTCGAGAGGTAGCAAATAATGAGGAAACAGAACACCCGGGCGAAAAGTCGGACCCTCCCTTTACCAAAGCCGAACTCCAATACGCTATAAACAGCTTTAACCCAAAGAAAGCTCCAGGTCCAGACGGCTTCACCGCCGACGTCTGTGTCTCGGCAATAAGAGCCGAAGAGCGGATCTTCCTAGACTTAGTGAACAAGTGCTTAGAGCTCTCGCACTTCCCTGAGCCCTGGAAAGAAGCAACCGTAGTGGTGCTTCGGAAACCCGGCAAGTCTGACCTCACCAATC
Source organism: Pectinophora gossypiella (assembly GCF_024362695.1). Taxonomy (NCBI): domain Eukaryota; kingdom Metazoa; phylum Arthropoda; class Insecta; order Lepidoptera; family Gelechiidae; genus Pectinophora; species Pectinophora gossypiella. The sequence goes on from NW_026063245.1 coordinate 12,729, forward strand.
CAAAGTCGTACCGACCAATAGGGCTTTTGTCAGTCCTGGGAAAGGTGATGGAGAAGATGCTGATCAGAAGGATCAGGTGGCACACCTTGCCCAGGATGAACACCCGACAATACGGTTTTGTACCCCAGCGCTGCACGGAAGACTCCCTCTACGATTTGCTCCAACATATAAAAACGAACTTGGGCAATCACAAAATAAACATCTTAATATCCTTGGACATAGAGGGGGCTTTCGACAGTGCATGGTGGCCGGCAATAAAAATCCAGCTAAAAGAAAAGAAGTGCCCTACGAACCTCCGAAGGCTGGTAAATAGCTATTTGAGTGACCGGAAAGTCACAGTCAGATATGCCGGAGAAGAAGTAACAAGACAGACCACGAAAGGCTGCGTGCAGGGTTCTATCGGTGGCCCCACATTCTGGAACCTGCTATTGGACCCGCTACTCAACGAACTGGAGGCTCGGGGGGTGTACTGTCAGGCCTTTGCCGACGATGTGGTGCTGATATTCTCCGGCCACTCAGTCCCAGACCTGCAAGAGCAGGCAAACAACACACTGGCGCATGTGCAGAAATGGGGCTATCGTAACAAATTGAAGTTCGCGCCACATAAGACCAATGCGATGATCATAACAAATAAAATGAAATACGAAGTCCCTTTGCTCTACATGGGCGACACCGCCATTGAACTTGTGGAAGAGGTAAAATTGCTAGGCTTAACAATAGACAAAAAGCTAACCTACAACGCTCACGTGACAAACGTGTGTCGGAAAGCCACAAACCTGTATAAAGTCTTGGCGAGATCGGCCAAAATATCATGGGGGCTGAACCCGGAGGTTATCAGAACCATATACGTCGCAGTAATCGAACCGGTTATATTATATGCGGCAAGTGTCTGGGCAACGGCAGCATCGAAAATCACGGTCCAAAAACAGCTCAATGTGATTCAACGCGGTTTTGCGCAAAAGATCTCGAAAAGCTACCGCACAGTATCCCTGAACGCCGCGCTTATCCTTGCGGGAATTCTCCCCTTGGATTTGAGAATACAAGAAGCGGCTCAGCTCTACGAGGCTAAACGAGGCAGACCCCTGCTGCATTTGGACGGGGGGGGACTGGCAGATAGGGAGATAGAGGGAAAAGTTTGTTTCCTGGAGGCACTGCACCCAGCCAGGGAGGAGGCGGTGGAATTCACATGCCTCGAAAACACTGAACCTCAAACCTTGCTAGACCATCAAATAGCTGGAGACATGATCTTCACCGATGGAAGCAAGATTGAGGGGAAAGTGGGGGCAGCACTCTCTCGCTGGCGGGAAGGCAGAGAGGTAGAGTGCAGGAAATTCCATCTGGAACCCTTCTGCACAGTCTTTCAGGCCGAAATGTATGCTCTATGGAGGGCCATAGATATGGCGACAGCTCACCAGACCACCAACATCTTTAGCGACTCCCGATCCTCACTTGAGCTCCTGAAAAACCAGAAAGAGTTCCACCCATTGGCCATCAAAATAAGGAAAACCTTAGCGAAGCTTCGCGAACAAAACAAAACGGTCAAACTCTTTTGGATAAGGGCTCACGTTGGGGTGATGGGGAACGAACGCGCTGATGAGCTGGCTAAAGAGGCGGCACTGAAGCTCAAGGTAAAGCCACATTACGACAGATGCCCTATCTCGTTCGTGAAGAACAGGATAAGGCAATCTACGATCGTGAAGTGGAATGACCGGTACCTGGAGAGCACAACAGCTGAGGTCACCAAGGTGTTTCTCCCGAGCGCAGTGACCGCATACCGTTTCGTTCGGAAGGCTCGGTTTACGCCAACTATGGTCCAAACAATCACGGGACACGGGGGTTTTGCCGCGTACCTCCACAGGTTCAAGCTGAGGGAGGACCCGGGATGTTTCTGCGACCCAGATACAAACCAGGATATCTGGCACATTTTGCTAGACTGCCCGAAATTCGGGCTAGACAGATTTCAACTGGAGATGGAAACAGACATGACACTCACTAAAGACAATTTAAACATCATTCTAATGCATAAACGAAATAGAGTCCCTTTTATTAAATACTGCACAAAATTAGTAATGTACGTTGCGAAGATGAATAAATAAAGATTAAAGCTATGCAGGTAAGTGTACTGCGTACACTATCTAGCATATTGTAGGTATAAGATAGTTGATAAAATAAACTAAGCCGTTTAAATAAGAAATTAGATGTAAGCAATAGTATAAGGATATTGTAGAGAAAACTCTGCAACAGAATATATTGCAATATATATTCATGCTGTAGAATGTATAAGAGTAGTTAAAACATACACCGTAGAAATAGGGAAAAGAAAAGAAAAGAAAAGAAAAGAAAAAAAAAAAAAAAAAAAAAAAAAAAAAGAAAGAAAAAAAAAAAAAAAAAAAAAAAAGTCTAAAATATATGTCTTAAGCTTAGTCTCTGTAATGTATATAATGTATACCTAGAAATAATGTGTGTCTATATATTATATACTTATATATTCCCACGCCATACACAACTGCAACATAATAAAAAACATTGCACACCCCGAAGCGAACGAAGTGGTACACCACTAGTGTATTACGGATTCACTTCTCCAGAGTAAACATATGAATGTCTCATAAGTTTTCGGATGTACAAAGTCTCTGGCCCAATGCCGGAGGACACACTGACGAAAATACAAAAAAAAAAAAAAAAAAAAAACCTAACCAAACCTAACCAAACCTAACCTAACCAACTTATTTTCGCCCCTAACATACGTAAAATTTCAGACTTTTTGGCGTTAATAGCTTTTAATTATCTAGCTACAGCATTCGGCATCATAAAATCTTAGTTTCAGCTACATTTCAGGAACTGAAAAATATTTTTCAAAAAATTTCATACAAAATTTTCTTTTTATATTTTTCGATACTTTTATTTTTACTTTCGGTTATAGTGTTTTATTGCGATCCCAATTGATTGGTTTCAGCAAAATTTCAGGACATTTTATTCAAAAAACTTTAAATTCTCATACAAATTGTACCAAAAATTCAGTTTTTTCAAAATTTTCAACAGTTTTTGTATGGTCGCATCCCCCAATTTTGACACCATCTGAAGGGTTTTTGCGCCCCCTTTCAGGAGACACCCTGCTTGTCGCGATACGAGCGCTGGAAAGCGGGAATTTTGACAATACCTACCCTGTAAAAGTTTACCTGGGTGGTATACGATTTTCATACAACAACTTATTTTCGCCCCTAACATACGTAAAATTTCAGACTTTTTGGCGTTAATAGCTTTTAATTATCTAGCTACAGCATTCGGCATCATAAAATCTTAGTTTCAGCTACATTTCAGGAACTGAAAAATATTTTTCAAAAAATTTCATACAAAATTTTCTTTTTATATTTTTCGATACTTTTATTTTTACTTTCGGTTATAGTGTTTTATTGCGATCCCAATTGATTGGTTTCAGCAAAATTTCAGGACATTTTATTCAAAAAACTTTAAATTCTCATACAAATTGTACCAAAAATTCAGTTTTTTCAAAATTTTCAACAGTTTTTGTATGGTCGCATCCCCCAATTTTGACACCATCTGAAGGGTTTTTGCGCCCCCTTTCAGGAGACACCCTGCTTGTCGCGATACGAGCGCTGGAAAGCAAAAATTTTGACCACCCACCCACCCATTCTCTTTTACCTAATAAGAGTGAGTCAATATTCATGAACAAAAATTTTTACGGAAATAGGTTATTTCATTACTGACTAAACAAATTGTGTACTTACAGACCGTAGACACCGTCCCGGCAGTCATTGACACCGGTTACTATACCGTTGACCCCGTTGAACTCTCGTTGAACCGCACCTGAAAAGGAAGAAAAATAAATTAATTACCTATTGGTATATAAACTGTATACTTACCAACCGTAGACACCGTCCGGGACGTCGCTGACACTGTCGTAGACTAAGTTGACCTCGTTGAACCGCACCTGAAAATAAAAGAAGGGCTTAAATAATATTTTTAAGAAATTGACTACTTTTAGACATTGTCGAAATCATCGACACTACTTTATACTATATTTTACATTTTAATTTAAATATACATACGATTTATTATTGTTTTAAAAAACTTATATTATTATTAATCTACACTTATATATACGAATTCCCCTGAAGTAAAACTAGTTAAACCAAAATGTTCGGCATTAGAACACCGTTAAAAGAAACCGCAATTGACACGCAAAAACGAACGTCTCCAGCAGAACGGGGAGTTGTTACTGAGAAGGCAGGTCCCTCAACACAAACTCAGAACAAGACAGCTGTTCGGCGGAGCATTGGCGAGATTGAGGCCAGGCTGAAGTCGCCTCTAGCCCCAAAACGAGCGGCAAGCCAGGAGAAAAGAGCCGAAAACCCGAAGGTGTTGGTCTACAAGAGTAGAGTGACCGAGGCAAAGGCTCATCTCATGAAGGCAAAGCTGCAAATTAACAACAGCCGAAATCTCAAAAGTGAGATTAAGAACGACGTGCTAGAAGCGGTAGAAAAACTCTACAATCTGGTCAAGGAAGCAGAAGAGGGTAGGACCTATGGGAAGGAAGAGAAGGGAAAAGTGAGTAAGCTACTTGAGCAGCCAAATAAAACAGATACAGAAGAAGAACGGAGGATGATAACGAGACAGGAAGAAGAACTGATAAAAGAGATGAAAGAACACAGAAAACTGCTGCAGGAAAACAAAGAAGAGATGGAGAGACTCAACCAGATCTTATTGAAGCAACAAGAAAGGACGTACGCGAGTGTAGCGGCCGGTTCATCCAGGAAACGGGGTCTGGACGAGCCGGCCATGCACTCGGTAGTGATCACATCGAATGACGAAAATGAGACTGGTGAACAGGTGTTCGAAAAGTTAAGAAAAGTCGTAAACGCGACAGAAGAAGGAGTCAGAATAGATAAGATCAGGAAGGCAAAGGACAGAAAAGTAATTGTAGGATGTAGGAATCGAGAGGAGATCAGAAAAGTTAAGGATAGAATAGAAAGGACAGGAGGAGAACTGAACGTAGAGGAGATCGCAAATAAAGATCCACTTATCATCATTCGCGGCGTCCTGCAAAGCAACTCCAATGAAGACATCTTAAGAGCCATCAAAATGCAAAACAAGCATATTATTAAGGACGTGCTGGCTGAAAATGACCGGATGGAAATTAGATTCCGAAAGAAGACGAGGAATCCCCTTACAGCTGACGTGGTCCTGAGGGTTTCTCCACAGATCTGGAGAAAACTGACCGACGCGGGGGCTGTACACATCGACCTCCAGAGACTCAGAGTGGCGGACCAGTCCCCCCTAATACAATGCTCGCGCTGTTTAGGGTACGGCCATGGGAAGAGCTTCTGCCTGGAGCAAACTCCAGATGTGTGCAGCCACTGCGGCGGTCCACACCTTAGGACTGAATGTCCAGCATGGGTTGCAGGAGATATTCCCAGCTGCATAAACTGCCAGAAGGCAAAGATGGATCGAATCGATCACAATGCGTTTAGTGCCGACTGTCCTGTGAGAAGGAAACGGGAGGCACTGGCGAGGTCCACCGTAGCATATTGCTAAGGTGGCCCCAAGCAGAGGCAGGACAATTGAAAACGGTGGAAATTTGGTCACATATAGAGCGGTTCAAGCTAACCTCCAGAGAAGCCAACTGGCAACTTCAGAGTTGATGATGGAAGCGGCAAAAAGGAAACTGGCATTTGCCCTGCTCCAAGAACCGTATATCGGTAACACAGGTAGGCTGAAAAACTTCCCTGGGGTCCGAACTGTCCAAGGAAATGGCAATCGTGACGTGGTAAACAAGTCGGCCATCGTCCTTTTTGACGACAGGATCGATATCACCCTCTGTCCAAACTTGACCACACAAAACATCGTCACAGCCAAACTTAGGACAGGGACCTGGGAAGTTGGGGTGATTTCAGCCTACTTGGAGGGAGACAAGCCAATAGAGCCATATCTGGAGTTGCTCAGTAAGATATTAAGAGAGATAGGGACAAAATATCTGCTTCTTGGAGGGGACGTTAACGCATGGAGTGCGTGGTGGGGTAGCGAGAGTAGTGATCACAGAGGCGACATACTTGCGGGAATGCTAGAGGAAGCCGAGCTGCAGATACTCAACCGAGGTTGTGAGCCCACATTCGACACGATTAGGGGAGGCAAACGCTATACCAGCTGCGTCGATGTGACCACTTGCTCCACGGACATGCTCGGACGAATAGAGAACTGGAGACTAGACGGAGGTTTGACGAGTTCCGACCACAAGGCGATTCTGTTTGACATAAATATGGAAAAAGGAAAAGGAATAGATATAAAGAGAACAACTAGGAAGTACAGTACAAAAAAGACAAATTGGAGTCAGTTTCTTGAGAAACTAACCCATATTTGGAAGGAGTGTAAAATAAATAAAGAAGAAATAGATAATATAGACACTAAAGAGAAATTGGACAGGATGACAGAAAAGGTAACGAAAACAATAACAGACACGTGTGACGAAACAATACCTAAAGTCGGAAAGAGAAAACAAACAGAATTGCCTTGGTGGACGGAGGAACTTACCAAACTGAAGAAGGAGGTGACCACGAGGAGGCGTAGAATAGGATGCGCCGCCCCTGTTCGCCGAGCATGGGTCGTGAAGCAGTACCTGGAAGCGAAGGAAAGATATCAGCGGGAGGAGGAGATGGCTCGGACGACCAGCTGGAAGAGCTTTTGTGGAAGGCAGGACCGTGAAAGCATGTGGGATGGGATCTACAGGGTGATAGGCCGCACAACCGCTAGAGACGAGGACTTGCCGCTCACTAACAACGGAGCAGTCTTGGGAGCCGAGGAGTCTGCAAGTCTGTTGGCAGAAACCTTCTACCCAGAAGATGACGCCAACAATGACAATGCAGACCACAAGCGAGTTCGCCAAATGGCTGAAGTGGCAAACAAAGGGGCGCATGGTGAGCCATGCGACCCCCCGTTCACTGTAGAGGAACTGCAGTGGGCGACTTCGAGCTTTAACCCCAAGAAGGCCCCAGGACTTGATGGTCTCACAGCGGACATTTGTAAGGCGGCTGTTGCCCTGGACCCGCATGTTTTCTTGTCACTCTGCAACAAATGCTTGTCCCTTTCTCACTTTCCCACCATCTGGAAAGAGGCGGTAGTAGCAGTACTGCGCAAGAAAGGAAAGGATGACTACACGCACCCCAAATCTTACAGACCTATAGGACTGCTGCCTGTCCTGGGCAAGATCCTGGAAAAGATGGTGATTCGTCGTATCCGATGGCACATTCTGCCGAATATGAGCCAGCGTCAGTTCGGCTTCACACCGCAGCGCAGCACCGAGGACTCCCTCTATGTCATGATACAGCACCTGAAAAGAGAACTTAAAGCTAAAAAGATAACAACTATGGTATCACTTGACATAGAGGGAGCCTTCGATGGCGCATGGTGGCCCGCCATGCGCTGCAGACTGGCCGAAACCCGATGCCCGAAAAACCTCAGATGCCTAGTAGACAGTTATCTGTCAGATAGGAAGGTGAGGGTAAGGTACGCCGGAGCAGAGTGTGTCAAGATTACGACGAAAGGATGCGTGCAGGGATCGGTGGGGGGCCCAACGTTCTGGAATCTACTTCTGGATCCCCTACTGAAGGAATTGGAGGAGCGGGGCGACTACTGCCAGGCCTTTGCGGATGATGTGGTCCTGATTTTCTCGGGTGAAACAACAGCTGAAATCCAAAGACGTGCCAATGCCGCCCTCGCCCACGTCCGGGAGTGGGGAATCAAAAATAAGCTCAAATTTGGACCTCAGAAAACTAAGGCGATGGTCATTACCAACAAGCTTAAATATGATTCCCCACTCCTGAGCATGGGCGGGGTAGACATTGGGATGTCCAGTGAGATAAAAATCTTGGGCCTCACAGTTGACGACAAACTGACGTTTAACTCACACGTGGCAAACGTCTGCCGCAAGTCGTTAAACCTGTATAAACAGCTGTCGAGAGCCGCAAAAATCCACTGGGGTTTAAAGCCCGAGATAATCAGGACCATATACACGGCGGTGGTCGAGCCGACCATCCTATACGCAGCTAGCGCTTGGGCACCGGCTACTAACAAGTTGGGCGTAAGGAAGCGGTTTGACGAGGTGCAGCGTGGCTTCGTGCAAAAGATATTAAAAGCCTACAGGACGGTCTCTCTAAATTCTGCCCTAGTACTTGCAGGGCTCCTGCCCTTGGATATTAGAGTCCGAGAGGCAGCCTCATTGTATGAGGCTAAAAAAGGCTACTCCCTGCAAGTACTGGGAGACAGAGACATTGAGAGGCCGGTGGCTTTCACAGAAGTGACGCACCCCGCTGAGCAGGAGGGACTGAGGTTCACATGCCTGGTGGACGGTGAAGCAATGAGACAGTACGACAATGACGGATTGAAGATCTATACCGACGGCAGCAAAATTGAGGGGAAAGTCGGAGCGGCGTTGACCATCTGGAACGGAGGTAGGGAGATTAGTACCCGAAAATTTAAACTGGATCATTGCTGCACCGTCTACCAGGCGGAGCTTCTGGCGCTGTCTGCGGCGACAGAACAGGCCCTAAAAGGCGCGGCGTCTATTTGCAATATCTACTGCGACTCTAGGTCCGCACTAGAAACAGTAGTTAGTGGACATTCCCTCCACCCCCTTGCAATAAAAACCCGCGAAAATATTAAACAAGCTCGACTTCGGGGTAAAACAACTGAGTTGTTTTGGGTCAAAGCCCACGTGGGTCTGGAGGGAAACGAAAGGGCGGATGAGCTTGCAAAGGACGCCGCGCTAAACCGCAAAACAAGGCCTGATTACGATAGCTGCCCGGTCTCATTCGCCAAGCGACAAATCCGCTTGGAGTCGCTCGGCGAATGGAACCAGCGCTACAGGATGGGTGAAACTGCGTCTACAACAAAAGTGTTTTTCCCGGACGCCATCCAGGCGTACGGCATAATAAAAAAGATGCAGTTTGATCCTGTGGTGGTGCAGGTCATGACGGGACACGGCGGGTTCTCCGAGTACTTGAATCGCTTCAAGTGCAAGGAGAACCCGGCGTGCATCTGTGACCCAGACGCAGAGGAAACGATACTGCATATAATCACGGACTGCCCAGTATATGGAAAAGAAAGAATGGACATAGAGATAGAATTAGGAGTAGAAATAAAGCAAGAGAATATTAGTGAAATAATGTGTGACAAAAAGAGACGGAATAGATTCATAGAATATTGCAAGGAAATAGCTATAAGGGTAATTAAAAGGAATAAGTAAGAAAAAGGACTGAATATTACAAATATTAATAAGAAAGAGAATGTAAAAAATAACACATAGACAACAGGAAATATAAAAGAAAGAAAACAGGCTCTGATCTCAATGTCAGGGGAAATTCGTATTTTAAAAAGAAAAAAAAAAAAAAAAAAAAAAACCTAACCTAACCTAACCTAACCTAACCTAACCTAACCTAACCTAACCTAACCTAACCCTAACCCAAGAAATACAAGGACAAGCCAATGCCGCTCTCGACTATGTTCGGGTGTGGGGAGTTATGAATAAGCTCAAGTTCGCACCGCACAAGACCAGCGCAATGCTGGTAACGCGGAAGCTTAGGCATGACACTCCGCACCTGACCATGGGAGGGATCGACATTGGAATGTCCAAACAGATGAAATTATTAGGCCTTACCATCGATGAAAATTTAACCTTCAACACACACGTTGCCAACGTCTGTTCTAAAGCTGTAGGAATTTACAAGCAGTTGTCTAGGGCCGCAAGGGTGAGTTGGGG